>NW_027332554.1:0-29029 GCF_002575655.3 Aegilops tauschii subsp. strangulata
ACGGTCAATCTCTTTCAAAGTATCAGGATTTCATCCGGAAACTCGTCTGTTACAAAGGGATTTCATTTTTTAAAACTTATTTGAACTCCTGACTTTTTGTGTGTTCAAAATGCACCATTCAAAGCCACATCATCATTTTTCAATCCTTTCTGACTTCATTTGTTATTTTTCATGCATTTACTAATTATTTTGAGCTATAAGACCCTAAAATTGAAAAGCATTTCAAATGAACTCTGAAAAGGTTGAAAGTTGGCATGATATCATCAATTCATCCACATAGCATGTGCAAAAAGTTGAGAGGGTTACGGCAAAAACTGGATGCACTTCGTGTACAAAACGGTCAATCTCTTTCAAAGTATCAGGATTTCATCCGGAAACTCGTCTGTTACAAAGGGATTTCATTTTTAAAAACTTATTTGAACTCCTGACTTTTTGTGTGTTCGAAATGCACCATTCAAAGCCACATCATCATTTTTCAATCCTTTCTGACTTCATTTGTTATTTTTCATGCATTTACTAATTATTTTGAGCTATAAGACCCTAAAATTGAAAAGCATTTCAAATGAACTCTGAAAAGGTTGAAAGTTTGGCATGATATCATCATTTCATCCACATAGCATGTGCAAGAAAGTTGAGAGGGTTACGGCATAAACTGGATGCACTTCGTGTACAAAACGGACAATCTCTTCCAAAGTATCAGGATTTCATCCGGAAACTCGTCTGTTACAAAGGGATTTCATTTTTTAAAACTTATTTGAACTCCTGACTTTTTGTGTGTTCAAAATGCACCATTCAAAGCCACATCATCATTTTTCAATCCTTTCTGACTTCATTTGTTATTTTTCATGCATTTACTAATTATTTTGAGCTATAAGACCCTAAAATTGAAAAGCATTTCAAATGAACTCTGAAAAGGTTGAAAGTTTGGCATGATATCATCATTTCATCCACATAGCATGTGCAAGAAAGTTGAGAGGGTTACGGCAAAAACTGGATGCACTTCGTGTACAAAACGGACAATCTCTTTCAAAGTATCAGGATTTCATCCGGAAACTCGTCTGTTACAAAGGGATTTCATTTTTTAAAACTTATTTGAACTCCTGACTTTTTGTGTGTTCAAAATGCACCATTCAAAGCCACATCATCATTTTTCAATCCTTTCTGACTTCATTTGTTATTTTTCATGCATTTACTAATTATTTTGAGCTATAAGACCCTAAAATTGAAAAGCATTTCAAATGAACTCTGAAAAGGTTGAAAGTTTGGCATGATATCATCATTTCATCCACATAGCATGTGCAAGAAAGTTGAGAGGGTTACGGCATAAACTGGATGCAGTTCGTGTACAAAACGGACAATCTCTTTCAAAGTATCAGGATTTCATCCGGAAACTCGTCTGTTACAAAGGGATTTCAATTTTTAAAACTTATTTGAACTCCTGACTTTTTGTGTGTTCAAAATGCACCATTCAAAGCCACATCATCATTTTTCAATCCTTTCTGACTTCATTTGTTATTTTTCATGCATTTACTAATTATTTTGAGCTATAAGACCCTAAAATTGAAAAGCATTTCAAATGAACTCTGAAAAGGTTGAAAGTTGGCATGATATCATCATTTCATCCACATAGCATGTGCAAGAAAGTTGAGAGGGTTACGGCATAAACTGGATGCACTTCGTGTACAAAACGGTCAATCTCTTTCAAAGTATCAGGATTTCATCCGGAAACTCGTCTGTTACAAAGGGATTTCATTTTTTAAAACTTATTTGAACTACTGACTTTTTGTGTGTTCAAAATGCACCATTCAAAGCCACATCATCATTTTTCAATCCTTTCTGACTTCATTTGTTATTTTTCATGCATTTCCTAATTATTTTGAGCTTTAAGACCCTAAAATTGAAAAGCATTTCAAATGAACTCTGAAAAGGTTGAAAGTTGGCATGATATCATCATTTCATCCACATAGCATGTGCAAAAAGTTGAGAGGGTTACGGCAAAAACTGGATGCATTTCGTGTACAAAACGGTCAATCTCTTTCAAAGTATCAGGATTTCATCCGGAAACTCGTCTGTTACAAAGGGATTTCATTTTTAAAACTTATTCGAACTCCTGACTTTTTGTGTGTTCGAAATGCACCATTCAAAGCCACATCATCATTTTTCAATCCTTTCTGACTTCATTTGTTATTTTTCATGCATTTACTAATTATTTTGAGCTATAAGACCCTAAAATTGAAAAGCATTTCAAATGAACTCTCAAAAGGTTGAAAGTTTGGCATGATATCATCATTTCATCCACATAGCATGTGCAAGAAAGTTGAGAGGGTTACGGCATAAACTGGATGCACTTCGTGTACAAAACGGACAATCTCTTTCAAAGTATCCGGATTTCATCCGGAAACTCGTCTGTTACAAAGGGATTTCATTTTTAAAACTTATTTGAACTCCTGACTTTTTGTGTGTTCAAAATGCACCATTCAAAGCCACATCATCATTTTTCAATCCTTTCTGACTTCATTTGTTATTTTTCATGCATTTACTAATTATTTTGAGTTATAAGACCCTAAAATTGAAAAGCATTTCAAATGAACTCTGAAAAGGTTGAAAGTTGGCATGATATCATCATTTCATCCACATAGCATGTGCAAGAAAGTTGAGAGGGTTACGGCAAAAACTGGATGCACTTCGTGTACAAAACGGTCATTCTCTTTCAAAGTATCAGGATTTCATCCGGAAACTCGTCTGTTACAAAGGGATTTCATTTTTTAAAACTTATTTGAACTCCTGACTTTTTGTGTGTTCAAAATGCACCATTCAAAGCCACATCATCATTTTTCAATCCTTTCTGACTTCATTTGTTATTTTTCATGCATTTACTAATTATTTTGAGCTATAAGACCCTAAAATTGAAAAGCATTTCAAATGAACTCTGAAAAGGTTGAAAGTTGGCATGATATCATCATTTCATCCACATAGCATGTGCAAGAAAGTTGAGAGGGTTACGGCAAAAACTGGATGCACTTCGTGTACAAAACGGTCAATCTCTTTCAAAGTATCAGGATTTCATCCGGAAACTCGTCTGTTACAAAGGGATTTCATTTTTTTAAAACTTATTTGAACTCCTGACTTTTTGTGTGTTCAAAATGCACCATTCAAAGCCACATCATCATTTTTCAATCCTTTCTGACTTCATTTGTTATTTTTCATGCATTTACTAATTATTTTGAGCTATAAGACCCTAAAATTGAAAAGCATTTCAAATGAACTCTGAAAAGGTTGAAAGTTTGGCATGATATCATCATTTCATCCACGTAGCATGTGCAAGAAAGTTGAGAGGGTTACGGCATAAACTAGATGCACTTCGTGTACAAAACGGACAATCTCTTTCAAAGTATCAGGATTTCATCCGGAAACTCGTCTGTTACAAAGGGATTTCATTTTTTAAAACTTATTTGAACTCCTGACTTTTTGTGTGTTCAAAATGCACCATTCAAAGCCACATCATCATTTTTCAATCCTTTCTGACTTCATTTGTTATTTTTCATGCATTTACTAATTATTTTGAGCTATAAGACCCTAAAATTGAAAAGCATTTCAAATGAACTCTGAAAAGGTTGAAAGTTTGGCATGATATCATCATTTCATCCACATAGCATGTGCAAGAAAGTTGAGAGGGTTACGGCAAAAACTGGATGCACTTCGTGTACAAAACGGACAATCTCTTTCAAAGTATCAGGATTTCATCCGGAAACTCGTCTGTTACAAAGGGATTTCATTTTTTAAAACTTATTTGAACTCCTGACTTTTTGTGTGTTCGAAATGCACCATTCAAAGCCACATCATCATTTTTCAATCCTTTCTGACTTCATTTGTTATTTTTCATGCATTTACTAATTATTTTGAGCTATAAGACCCTAAAATTGAAAAGCATTTCAAATGAACTCTGAAAAGGTTGAAAGTTGGCATGATATCATCATTTCATCCACATAGCATGTGCAAGAAAGTTGAGAGGGTAACGGCAAAAACTGGATGCACTTCGTGTACAAAACGGTCAATCTCTATCAAAGTATCAGGATTTCATCCGGAAACTCGTCTGCTACAAAGGGATTTCATTTTTTAAAACTTATTTGAACTCCTGACTTTGTGTGTGTTCGAAATGCACCATTCAAAGCCACATCATCATTTTTCAATCCTTTCTGACTTCATTTGTTATTTTTCATGCATTTACTAATTATTTTGAGCTATAAGACCCTAAAATTGAAAAGCATTTCAAATGAACTCTGAAAAGGTTGAAAGTTGGCATGATATCATCATTTCATCCACATAGCATGTGCAAGAAAGTTGAGAGGGTTACGGCAAAAACTGGATGCACTTCGTGTACAAAACGGCCAATCTCTTTCAAAGTATCAGGATTTCATCCGGAAACTCGTCTGTTACAAAGGGATTTCATTTTTTAAAACTTATTTGAACTCCTGACTTTTTGTGTGTTCAAAATGCACCATTCAAAGCCACATCATCATTTTTCAATCCTTTCTGACTTCATTTGTTATTTTTCATGCATTTACTAATTATTTTGAGCTATAAGACCCTAAAATTGAAAAGCATTTCAAATGAACTCTGAAAAGGTTGAAAGTTTGGCATGATATCATCATTTCATCCACATAGCATGTGCAAGAAAGTTGAGAGGGTTACGGCATAAACTGGATGCACTTCGTGTACAAAACAGTCAATCTCTTTCAAAGTATCAGGATTTCATCCGGAAACTCGTCTGTTACAAAGGGATTTCATTTTTTAAAACTTATTTGAACTCCTGACTTTTTGTGTGTTCAAAATGCACCATTCAAAGCCACATCATCATTTTTCAATCCTTTCTGACTTCATTTGTTATTTTTCATGCATTTACTAATTATTTTGAGCTATAAGACCCTAAAATTGAAAAGCATTTCAAATGAACTCTGAAAAGGTTGAAAGTTTGGCATGATATCATCATTTCATCCACATAGCATGTGCAAGAAAGTTGAGAGGGTTACGGCATAAACTGGATGCACTTCGTGTACAAAACGGTCAATCTCTTTCAAAGTATCAGGATTTCATCCGGAAACTCGTCTGTTACAAAGGGATTTCATTTTTTAAAACTTATTTGAACTCCTGACTTTTTGTGTGTTCAAAATGCACCATTCAAAGCCACATCATCATTTTTCAATCCTTTCTGACTTCATTTGTTATTTTTCATGCATTTACTAATTATTTTGAGCTATAAGACCCTAAAATTGAAAAGCATTTCAAATGAACTCTGAAAAGGTTGAAAGTTTGGCATGATATCATCATTTCATCCACATAGCATGTGCAAGAAAGTTTAGAGGGTTACGGCAAAAACTGGATGCACTTCGTGTACAAAACGGTCATTCTCTTTCAAAGTATCAGGATTTCATCCGGAAACTCGTCTGTTACAAAGGGATTTCATTTTTAAAAACTTATTCGAACTCCTGACTTTTTGTGTGTTCGAAATGCACCATTCAAAGCCACATCATCATTTTTCAATCCTTTCTGACTTCATTTGTTATTTTTCATGCATTTACTAATTATTTTGAGCTATAAGACCCTAAAATTGAAAAGTATTTCAAATGAACTCTGAAAAGGTTGAAAGTTTGGCATGATATCATCATTTCATCCACATAGCATGTGCAAGAAAGTTGAGAGGGTTACGGCATAAACTGGATGCACTTCGTGTACAAAACGGACAATCTCTTTCAAAGTATCAGGATTTCATCCGGAAACTCGTCTGTTACAAAGGGATTTCATTTTTCAAAACTTATTTGAACTCCTGACTTTTTGTGTGTTCGAAATGCACCATTCAAAGCCACATCATCATTTTTCAATCCTTTCTGACTTCATTTGTTATTTTTCATGCATTTACTAATTATTTTGAGCTATAAGACCCTAAAATTGAAAAGCATTTCAAATGAACTCTGAAAAGGTTGAAAGTTTGGCATGATATCATCATTTCATCCACATAGCATGTGCAAGAAAGTTGAGAGGGTTACGGCATAAACTGGATGCACTTCGTGTACAAAACGGACAATCTCTTTCAAAGTATCAGGATTTCATCTGGAAACTCGTCTGTTACAAAGGGATTTCATTTTTTAAAACTTATTTGAACTCCTGACTTTTTGTGTGTTCAAAATGCACCATTCAAAGCCACATCATCATTTTTCAATCCTTTCTGACTTTATTTGTTATTTTTCATGCATTTACTAATTATTTTGAGCTATAAGACCCTAAAATTGAAAAGCATTTCAAATGAACTCTGAAAAGGTTGAAAGTTGGCATGATATCATCATTTCATCCACATAGCATGTGCAAGAAAGTTGAGAGGGTTACGGCAAAAACTGGATGCACTTCGTGTACAAAACGGTCAATCTCTTTCAAAGTATCAGGATTTCATCCGGAAACTCGTCTGTTACAAAGGGATTTCATTTTTAAAAACTTATTCGAACTCCTGACTTTTTGTGTGTTCGAAATGCACCATTCAAAGCCACATCATCATTTTTCAATCCTTTCTGACTTCATTTGTTATTTTTCATGCATTTACTAATTATTTTGAGCTATAAGACCCTAAAATTGAAAAGTATTTCAAATGAACTCTGAAAAGGTTGAAAGTTTGGCATGATATCATCATTTCATCCACATAGCATGTGCAAGAAAGTTGAGAGGGTTACGGCATAAACTGGATGCACTTCGTGTACAAAACGGACAATCTCTTTCAAAGTATCAGGATTTCATCCGGAAACTCGTCTGTTACAAAGGGATTTCATTTTTCAAAACTTATTTGAACTCCTGACTTTTTGTGTGTTCGAAATGCACCATTCAAAGCCACATCATCATTTTTCAATCCTTTCTGACTTCATTGATTATTTTTCATGCATTTACTAATTATTTTGAGCTATAAGACCCTAAAATTGAAAAGCATTTCAAATGAACTCTGAAAAGGTTGAAAGTTGGCATGATATCATCATTTCATCCACATAGCATGTGCAAGAAAGTTGAGAGGGTAACGGCAAAAACTGGATGCACTTCGTGTACAAAACGGTCAATCTCTATCAAAGTATTAGGATTTTATCCGGAAACTCGTCTGCTACAAAGGGATTTCATTTTTTAAAACTTATTTGAACTCCTGACTTTGTGTGTGTTCGAAATGCACCATTCAAAGCCACATCATCATTTTTCAATCCTTTCTGACTTCATTTGTTATTTTTCATGCATTTACTAATTATTTTGAGCTATAAGACCCTAAAATTGAAAAGCATTTCAAATGAACTCTGAAAAGGTTGAAAGTTGGCATGATATCATCATTTCATCCACATAGCATGTGCAAGAAAGTTGAGAGGGTTACGGCAAAAACTGGATGCACTTCGTGTACAAAACGGCCAATCTCTTTCAAAGTATCAGGATTTCATCCGGAAACTCGTCTGTTACAAAGGGATTTCATTTTTTAAAACTTATTTGAACTCCTGACTTTTTGTGTGTTCGAAATGCACCATTCAAAGCCACATCATCATTTTTCAATCCTTTCTGACTTCATTTGTTATTTTTCATGCATTTACTAATTATTTTGAGCTATAAGACCCTAAAATTGAAAAGCATTTCAAATGAACTCTGAAAAGGTTGAAAGTTGGCATGATATCATCATTTCATCCACATAGCATGTGCAAAAAGTTGAGAGGGTTACGGCAAAAACTGGATGCACTTCGTGTACAAAACGGCCAATCTCTTTCAAAGTATCAGGATTTCATCCGGAAACTCGTCTGTTACAAAGGGATTTCATTTTTAAAAACTTATTCGAACTCCTGACTTTTTGTGTGTTCGAAATGCACCATTCAAAGCCACATCATCATTTTTCAATCCTTTCTGACTTCATTTGTTATTTTTCATGCATTTACTAATTATTTTGAGCTATAAGACCCTAAAATTGAAAAGCATTTCAAATGAACTCTGAAAAGGTTGAAAGTTTGGCATGATATCATCATTTCATCCACATAGCATGTGCAAGAAAGTTGAGAGGGTTACGGCATAAACTGGATGCACTTCGTGTACAAAACGGACAATCTCTTTCAAAGTATCAGGATTTCATCCGGAAACTCGTCTGTTACAAATGGATTTCATTTTTTAAAACTTATTTGAACTCCTGACTTTTTGTGTGTTCAAAATGCACCATTCAAAGCCACATCATCATTTTTCAATCCTTTCTGACTTCATTTGTTATTTTTCATGCATTTACTAATTATTTTGAGCTATAAGACCCTAAAATTGAAAAGCATTTCAAATGAACTCTGAAAAGGTTGAAAGTTGGCATGATATCATCATTTCATCCACATAGCATGTGCAAGAAAGTTGAGAGGGTTACGGCAAAAACTGGATGCACTTCGTGTACAAAACGGCCAATCTCTTTCAAAGTATCAGGATTTCATCCGGAAACTCGTCTGTTACAAAGGGATTTCATTTTTTAAAACTTATTTGAACTCCTGACTTTTTGTGTGTTCGAAATGCACCATTCAAAGCCACATCATCATTTTTCAATCCTTTCTGACTTCATTTGTTATTTTTCATGCATTTACTAATTATTTTGAGCTATAAGACCCTAAAATTGAAAAGCATTTCAAATGAACTCTGAAAAGGTTGAAAGTTGGCATGATATCATCATTTCATCCACATAGCATGTGCAAAAAGTTGAGAGGGTTACGGCAAAAACTGGATGCACTTCGTGTACAAAACGGCCAATCTCTTTCAAAGTATCAGGATTTCATCCGGAAACTCGTCTGTTACAAAGGGATTTCATTTTTAAAAACTTATTCGAACTCCTGACTTTTTGTGTGTTCGAAATGCACCATTCAAAGCCACATCATCATTTTTCAATCCTTTCTGACTTCATTTGTTATTTTTCATGCATTTACTAATTATTTTGAGCTATAAGACCCTAAAATTGAAAAGCATTTCAAATGAACTCTGAAAAGGTTGAAAGTTTGGCATGATATCATCATTTCATCCACATAGCATGTGCAAGAAAGTTGAGAGGGTTATGGCATAAACTGGATGCACTTCGTGTACAAAACGGCCAATCTCTTTCAAAGTATCAGGATTTCATCCGGAAACTCGTCTGTTACAAAGGGATTTCATTTTTTAAAACTTATTTGAACTACTGACTTTTTGTGTGTTCAAAATGCACCATTCAAAGCCACATCATCATTTTTCAATCCTTTCTGACTTCATTTGTTATTTTTCATGCATTTACTAATTATTTTGAGCTATAAGACCCTAAAATTGAAAAGCATTTCAAATGAACTCTGAAAAGGTTGAAAGTTGGCATGATATCATCATTTCATCCACATAGCATGTGCAAAAAGTTGAGAGGGTTACGGCAAAAACTGGATGCACTTCGTGTACAAAACGGTCAATCTCTTTCAAAGTATCAGGATTTCATCCGGAAACTCGTCTGTTACAAAGGGATTTCATTTTTAAAAACTTATTTGAACTCCTGACTTTTTGTGTGTTCGAAATGCACCATTCAAAGCCACATCATCATTTTTCAATCCTATCTGACTTCATTTGTTATTTTTCATGCATTTACTAATTATTTTGAGCTATAAGACCCTAAAATTGAAAAGCATTTCAAATGAACTCTGAAAAGGTTGAAAGTTGGCAAGATATCATCATTTCATCCACATAGCATGTGCAAGAAAGTTGAGAGGGTAACGGCAAAAACTGGATGCACTTCGTGTACAAAACGGTCAATCTCTATCAAAGTATCAGGATTTTATCCGGAAACTCGTCTGCTACAAAGGGATTTCATTTTGAAAACTTATTTGAACTCCTGACTTTGTGTGTGTTCGAAATGCACCATTCAAAGCCACATCATCATTTTTCAATCCTTTCTGACTTCATTTGTTATTTTTCATGCATTTACTAATTATTTTGAGCTATAAGACCCTAAAATTGAAAAGCATTTCAAATGAACTCTGAAAAGGTTGAAAGTTGGCATGATATCATCATTTCATCCACATAGCATGTGCAAGAAAGTTGAGAGGGTTACGGCAAAAACTGGATGCACTTCGTGTACAAAACGGCCAATCTCTTTCAAAGTATCAGGATTTCATCCGGAAACTCGTCTGTTACAAAGGGATTTCATTTTTTAAAACTTATTTGAACTCCTGACTTTTTGTGTGTTCAAAATGCACCATTCAAAGCCACATCATCATTTTTCAATCCTTTCTGACTTCATTTGTTATTTTTCATGCATTTACTAATTATTTTGAGCTATAAGACCCTAAAATTGAAAAGCATTTCAAATGAACTCTGAAAAGGTTGAAAGTTTGGCATGATATCATCATTTCATCCACATAGCATGTGCAAGAAAGTTGAGAGGGTTACGGCAAAAACTGGATGCACTTCGTGTACAAAACGGTCATTCTCTTTCAAAGTATCAGGATTTCATCCGGAAACTCGTCTGTTACTAAGGGATTTCATTATTAAAAACTTATTCGAACTCCTGACTTTTTGTGTGTTCGAAATGCACCATTCAAAGCCACATCATCATTTTTCAATCCTTTCTGACTTCATTTGTTATTTTTCATGCATTTACTAATTATTTTGAGCTATAAGACCCTAAAATTGAAAAGCATTTCAAATGAACTCTGAAAAGGTTGAAAGTTTGGCATGATATCATCATTTCATCCACATAGCATGTGCAAGAAAGTTGAGAGGGTTACGGCATAAACTGGATGCACTTCGTGTACAAAACGGACAATCTCTTTCAAAGTATCAGGATTTCATCCGGAAACTCGTCTGTTACAAAGGGATTTCATTTTTTAAAACTTATTTGAACTCCTGACTTTTTGTGTGTTCAAAATGCACCATTCAAAGCCACATCATCATTTTTCAATCCTTTCTGACTTCATTTGTTATTTTTCATGCATTTACTAATTATTTTGAGCTATAAGACCCTAAAATTGAAAAGCATTTCAAATGAACTCTGAAAAGGTTGAAAGTTTGGCATGATATCATCATTTCATCCACATAGCATGTGCAAGAAAGTTGAGAGGGTTACTGCATAAACTGGATGCACTTCGTGTACAAAACGGACAATCTCTTTCAAAGTATCAGGATTTCATCCGGAAACTCGCCTGTTACAAAGGGATTTCATTTTTTAAAACTTATTTGAACTCCTGACTTTTTGTGTGTTCAAAATGCACCATTCAAAGCCACATCATCATTTTTCAATCCTTTCTGACTTCATTTGTTATTTTTCATGCATTTACTAATTATTTTGAGCTATAAGACCCTAAAATTGAAAAGCATTTCAAATGAACTCTGAAAAGGTTGAAAGTTTGGCATGATATCATCATTTCATCCACATAGCATGTGCAAGAAAGTTGAGAGGGTAACGGCAAAAACTGGATGCACTTCGTGTACAAAACGGTCAATCTCTATCAAAGTATCAGGATTTTATCCGGAAACTCGTCTGCTACAAAGGGATTTCATTTTGAAAACTTATTTGAACTCCTGACTTTGTGTGTGTTCGAAATGCACCATTCAAAGCCACATCATCATTTTTCAATCCTTTCTGACTTCATTTGTTATTTTTCATGCATTTACTAATTATTTTGAGCTATAAGACCCTAAAATTGAAAAGCATTTCAAATGAACTCTGAAAAGGTTGAAAGTTGGCATGATATCATCATTTCATCCACATAGCATGTGCAAGAAAGTTGAGAGGGTTACGGCAAAAACTGGATGCACTTCGTGTACAAAACGGCCAATCTCTTTCAAAGTATCAGGATTTCATCCGGAAACTCGTCTGTTACAAAGGGATTTCATTTTTTAAAACTTATTTGAACTCCTGACTTTTTGTGTGTTCAAAATGCACCATTCAAAGCCACATCATCATTTTTCAATCCTTTCTGACTTCATTTGTTATTTTTCATGCATTTACTAATTATTTTGAGCTATAAGACCCTAAAATTGAAAAGCATTTCAAATGAACTCTGAAAAGGTTGAAAGTTTGGCATGATATCATCATTTCATCCACATAGCATGTGCAAGAAAGTTGAGAGGGTTACGGCAAAAACTGGATGCACTTCGTGTACAAAACGGTCATTCTCTTTCAAAGTATCAGGATTTCATCCGGAAACTCGTCTGTTACTAAGGGATTTCATTATTAAAAACTTATTCGAACTCCTGACTTTTTGTGTGTTCGAAATGCACCATTCAAAGCCACATCATCATTTTTCAATCCTTTCTGACTTCATTTGTTATTTTTCATGCATTTACTAATTATTTTGAGCTATAAGACCCTAAAATTGAAAAGCATTTCAAATGAACTCTGAAAAGGTTGAAAGTTTGGCATGATATCATCATTTCATCCACATAGCATGTGCAAGAAAGTTGAGAGGGTTACGGCATAAACTGGATGCACTTCGTGTACAAAACGGACAATCTCTTTCAAAGTATCAGGATTTCATCCGGAAACTCGTCTGTTACAAAGGGATTTCATTTTTTAAAACTTATTTGAACTCCTGACGTTTTGTGTGTTCAAAATGCACCATTCAAAGCCACATCATCATTTTTCAATCCTTTCTGACTTCATTTGTTATTTTTCATGCATTTACTAATTATTTTGAGCTATAAGACCCTAAAATTGAAAAGCATTTCAAATGAACTCTGAAAAGGTTGAAAGTTTGGCATGATATCATCATTTCATCCACATAGCATGTGCAAGAAAGTTGAGAGGGTTACTGCATAAACTGGATGCACTTCGTGTACAAAACGGACAATCTCTTTCAAAGTATCAGGATTTCATCCGGAAACTCGTCTGTTACAAAGGGATTTCATTTTTTAAAACTTATTTGAACTCCTGACTTTTTGTGTGTTCAAAATGCACCATTCAAAGCCACATCATCATTTTTCAATCCTTTCTGACTTCATTTGTTATTTTTCATGCATTTACTAATTATTTTGAGCTATAAGACCCTAAAATTGAAAAGAATTTCAAATGAACTCTGAAAAGGTTGAAAGTTTGGCATGATATCATCATTTCATCCACATAGCATGTGCAAGAAAGTTGAGAGGGTTACGGCATAAACCGGATGCACTTCGTGTACAAAACGGACAATCTCTTTCAAAGTATCAGGATTTCATCCGGAAACTCGTCTGTTACAAAGGGATTTCATTTTTTAAAACTTATTTGAACTCCTGACTTTTTGTGTGTTCCAAATGCACCATTCAAAGCCACATCATCATTTTTCAATCCTTTCTGACTTCATTTGTTATTTTTCATGCATTTACTAATTATTTTGAGCTATAAGACCCTAAAATTGAAAAGCATTTCAAATGAACTCTGAAAAGGTTGAAAGTTGGCATGATATCATCATTTCATCCACATAGCATGTGCAAGAAAGTTGAGAGGGTTACGGCAAAAACTGGATGCACTTCGTGTACAAAACGGCCAATCTCTTTCAAAGTATCAGGATTTCATCCGGAAACTCGTCTGTTACAAAGGGATTTCATTTTTTAAAACTTATTTGAACTCCTGACTTTTTGTGTGTTCAAAATGCACCATTCAAAGCCACATCATTATTTTTCAATCCTTTCTGACTTCATTTGTTATTTTTCATGCATTTACTAATTATTTTGAGCTATAAGACCCTAAAATTGAAAAGCATTTCAAATGAACTCTGAAAAGGTTGAAAGTTTGGCATGATATCATCATTTCATCCACATAGCATGTGCAAGAAAGTTGAGAGGGTTACGGCATAAACTGGATGCACTTCGTGTACAAAACGGACAATCTCTTTCAAAGTATCAGGATTTCATCCGGAAACTCGTCTGTTACAAAGGGATTTCATTTTTTAAAACTTATTTGAACTCCTGACTTTTTGTGTGTTCAAAATGCACCATTCAAAGCCACATCATTATTTTTCAATCCTTTCTGACTTCATTTGTTATTTTTCATGCATTTACTAATTATTTTGAGCTATAAGACCCTAAAATTGAAAAGCATTTCAAATGAACTCTGAAAAGGTTGAAAGTTTGGCATGATATCATCATTTCATCCACATAGCATGTGCAAGAAAGTTGAGAGGGTTACGGCATAAACTGGATGCACTTCGTGTACAAAACGGACAATCTCTTTCAAAGTATCAGGATTTCATCCGGAAACTCGTCTGTTACAAAGGGATTTCATTTTTTAAAACTTATTTGAACTCCTGACTTTTTGTGTGTTCAAAATGCACCATTCAAAGCCACATCATTATTTTTCAATCCTTTCTGACTTCATTTGTTATTTTTCATGCATTTACTAATTATTTTGAGCTATAAGACCCTAAAATTGAAAAGCATTTCAAATGAACTCTGAAAAGGTTGAAAGTTTGGCATGATATCATCATTTCATCCACATAGCATGTGCAAGAAAGTTGAGAGGGTTACGGCATAAACTGGATGCACTTCGTGTACAAAACGGACAATCTCTTTCAAAGTATGAGGATTTCATCCGGAAACTCGTCTGTTACAAAGGGATTTCATTTTTTAAAACTTATTTGAACTCCTGACTTTTTGTGTGTTCAAAATGCACCATTCAAAGCCACATCATCATTTTTCAATCCTTTCTGACTTCATTTGTTATTTTTCATGCATTTACTAATTATTTTGAGCTATAAGACCCTAAAATTGAAAAGCATTTCAAATGAACTCTGAAAAGGTTGAAAGTTTGGCATGATATCATCATTTCATCCACATAGCATGTGCAAGAAAGTTGAGAGGGTTACGGCATAAACCGGATGCACTTCGTGTACAAAACGGACAATCTCTTTCAAAGTATCAGGATTTCATCCGGAAACTCGTCTGTTACAAAGGGATTTCATTTTTTAAAACTTATTTGAACTCCTGACTTTTTGTGTGTTCCAAATGCACCATTCAAAGCCACATCATCATTTTTCAATCCTTTCTGACTTCATTTGTTATTTTTCATGCATTTACTAATTATTTTGAGCTATAAGACCCTAAAATTGAAAAGCATTTCAAATGAACTCTGAAAAGGTTGAAAGTTGGCATGATATCATCATTTCATCCACATAGCATGTGCAAGAAAGTTTAGAGGGTTACGGCAAAAACTGGATGCACTTCGTGTACAAAACGGTCAATCTCTTTCAAAGTATCAGGATTTCATCCGGAAACTCGTCTGTTACAAAGGGATTTCATTTTTAAAAACTTATTTGAACTCCTGACTTTTTGTGTGTTCGAAATGCACCATTCAAAGCCACATCATCATTTTTCAATCCTTTCTGACTTCATTTGTTATTTTTCATGCATTTACTAATTATTTTGAGCTATAAGACCCTAAAATTGAAAAGAATTTCAAATGAACTCTGAAAAGGTTGAAAGTTGGCATGATATCATCATTTCATCCACATAGCATGTGCAAGAAAGTTGAGAGGGTTACGGCAAAAACTAGATGCACTTCGTGTACAAAACGGACAATCTCTTTCAAAGTATCAGGATTTCATCCGGAAACTCGTCTGTTACAAAGGGATTTCATTTTTTAAAACTTATTTGAACTCCTGACTTTTTGTGTGTTCGAAATGCACCATTCAAAGCCACATCATCATTTTTCAATCCTTTCTGACTTCATTTGTTATTTTTCATGCATTTACTAATTATTTTGAGCTATAAGACCCTAAAATTGAAAAGCATTTCAAATGAACTCTGAAAAGGTTGAAAGTTGGCATGATATCATCATTTCATCCACATAGCATGTGCAAGAAAGTTGAGAGGGTTACGGCAAAAACTGGATGCACTTCGTGTACAAAACGGGCAATCTCTTTCAAAGTATCAGGATTTCATCCGGAAACTCGTCTGTTACAAAGGGATTTCATTTTTAAAAAATTATTTGAACTCCTGACTTTTTGTGTGTTCGAAATGCACCATTCAAAGCCACATCATCATTTTTCAATCCTTTCTGACTTCATTTGTTATTTTTCATGCATTTACTAATTATTTTGAGCTATAAGACCCTAAAATTGAAAAGCATTTCAAATGAACTCTGAAATGGTTGAAAGTTGGCATGATATCATCATTTCATCCACATAGCATGTGCAAGAAAGTTGAGAGGGTTACGGCAAAAACTGGATGCACTTCGTGTACAAAACGGTCAATCTCTATCAAAGTATCAGGATTTTATCCGGAAACTCGTCTGTTACAAAGGGATTTCATTTTTTAAAACTTATTTGAACTCCTGACTTTGTGTGTGTTCGAAATGCACCATTCAAAGCCACATCATCATTTTTCAATCCTTTCTGACTTCATTTGTTATTTTTCATGCATTTACTAATTATTTTGAGCTATAAGACCCTAAAATTGAAAAGCATTTCAAATGAACTCTGAAAAGGTTGAAAGTTGGCATGATATCATCATTTCATCCACCTAGCATGTGCAAGAAAGTTGAGAGGGTTACGGCAAAAACTGGATGCACTTCGTGTACAAAACGGGCAATCTCTTTCAAAGTATCAGGATTTCATCCGGAAACTCGTCTGTTACAAAGGGATTTCATTTTTAAAAATTATTTGAACTCCTGACTTTTTGTGTGTTCGAAATGCACCATTCAAAGCCACATCATCATTTTTCAATCCTTTCTGACTTCATTTGTTATTTTTCATGCATTTACTAATTATTTTGAGCTATAAGACCCTAAAATTGAAAAGCATTTCAAATGAACTCTGAAATGGTTGAAAGTTGGCATGATATCATCATTTCATCCACATAGCATGTGCAAGAAAGTTGAGAGGGTTACGGCAAAAACTGGATGCACTTCGTGTACAAAACGGTCAATCTCTATCAAAGTATCAGGATTTTATCCGGAAACTCGTCTGTTACAAAGGGATTTCATTTTTTAAAACTTATTTGAACTCCTGACTTTGTGTGTGTTCGAAATGCACCATTCAAAGCCACATCATCATTTTTCAATCCTTTCTGACTTCATTTGTTATTTTTCATGCATTTACTAATTATTTTGAGCTATAAGACCCTAAAATTGAAAAGCATTTCAAATGAACTCTGAAAAGGTTGAAAGTTGGCATGATATCATAATTTCATCCACATAGCATGTGCAAGAAAGTTGAGAGGGTTACGGCATAAACTGGATGCACTTCGTGTACAAAACGGACAATCTCTTTCAAAGTATCAGGATTTCATCCGGAAACTCGTCTGTTACAAAGGGATTTCATTTTTTAAAACTTATTTGAACTTCTGAATTTTTGTGTGTTCGAAATGCACCATTCAAAGCCACATCATCATTTTTCAATCCTTTCTGACTTCATTTGTTATTTTTCATGCATTTACTAATTATTTTGAGCTATAAGACCCTAAAATTGAAAAGCATTTCAAATGAACTCTGAAAAGGTTGAAAGTTGGCATGATATCATCATTTCATCCACATAGCATGTGCAAAAAGTTGAGAGGGTTACGGCAAAAACTGGTTGCACTTCATGTACAAAACGGTCAATCTCTATCAAAGTATCAGGATTTCATCCGGAAACTCGTCTGTTACAAAGGGATTTCATTTTTAAAAACTTATTCGAACTCCTGACTTTTTGTGTGTTCGAAATGCACCATTCAAAGCCACATCATCATTTTTCAATCCTTTCTGACTTCATTTGTTATTTTTCATGCATTTACTAATTATTTTGAGCTATAAGACCCTAAAATTGAAAAGCATTTCAAATGAACTCTGAAAAGGTTGAAAGTTTGGCATGATATCATCATTTCATCCACATAGCATGTGCAAGAAAGTTGAGAGGGTTACGGCATAAACTGGATGCACTTCGTGTACAAAACGGACAATCTCTTTCAAAGTATCAGGATTTCATCCGGAAACTCGTCTGTTACAAAGGGATTTCATTTTTTAAAACTTAATTGAACTCCTGACTTTTTGTGTGTTCAAAATGCACCATTCAAAGCCACATCATCATTTTTCAATCCTTTCTGACTTCATTTGTTATTTTTCATGCATTTACTAATTATTTTGAGCTATAAGACCCTAAAATTGAAAAGCATTTCAAATGAACTCTGAAAAGGTTGAAAGTTTGGCATGATATCATCATTTCATCCACATAGCATGTGCAAGAAAGTTGAGAGGGTTACGGCATAAACTGGATGCACTTCGTGTACAAAACGGACAATCTCTTTCAAAGTATCAGGATTTCATCCGGAAACTCGTCTGTTACAAAGGGATTTCATTTTTTAAAACTTATTTGAACTCCTGACTTTTTGTGTGTTCCAAATGCACCATTCAAAGCCACATCATCATTTTTCAATCCTTTCTGACTTCATTTGTTATTTTTCATGCATTTACTAATTATTTTGAGCTATAAGACCCTAAAATTGAAAAGCATTTCAAATGAACTCTGAAAAGGTTGAAAGTTGGCATGATATCATCATTTCATCCACATAGCATGTGCAAGAAAGTTTAGAGGGTTACGGCAAAAACTGGATGCACTTCGTGTACAAAACGGACAATCTCTTTCAAAGTATCAGGATTTCATCCGGAAACTCGTCTGTTACAAAGGGATTTCATTTTTTAAAACTTATTTGAACTCCTGACTTTTTGTGTGTTCGAAATGCACCATTCAAAGCCACATCATCATTTTTCAATCCTTTCTGACTTCATTTGTTATTTTTCATGCATTTACTAATTATTTTGAGCTATAAGACCCTAAAATTGAAAAGCATTTCAAATGAACTCTGAAAAGGTTGAAAGTTTGGCATGATATCATCATTTCATCCACATAGCATGTGCAAGAAAGTTGAGAGGGTTACTGCATAAACTGGATGCACTTCGTGTACAAAACGGACAATCTCTTTCAAAGTATCAGGATTTCATCCGGAAACTCGTCTGTTACAAAGGGATTTCATTTTTTAAAACTTATTTGAACTCCTGACTTTTTGTGTGTTCGAAATGCACCATTCAAAGCCACATCATCATTTTTCAATCCTTTCTGACTTCATTTGTTATTTTTCATGCATTTACTAATTATTTTGAGCTATAAGACCCTAAAATTGAAAAGCATTTCAAATGAACTCTGAAAAGGTTGAAAGTTTGGCATGATATCATCATTTCATCCACATAGCATGTGCAAGAAAGTTGAGAGGGTTACGGCATAAACTGGATGCACTTCGTGTACAAAAGGGACAATCTCTTTCAAAGTATCAGGATTTCATCCGGAAACTCGTCTGTTACAAAGGGATTTCATTTTTTAAAACTTATTTGAACTCCTGACTTTTTGTGTGTTCCAAATGCACCATTCAAAGCCACATCATCATTTTTCAATCCTTTCTGACTTCATTTGTTATTTTTCATGCATTTACTAATTATTTTGAGCTATAAGACCCTAAAATTGAAAAGCATTTCAAATGAACTCTGAAAAGGTTGAAAGTTGGCATGATATCATCATTTCATCCACATAGCATGTGCAAGAAAGTTTAGAGGGTTACGGCAAAAACTGGATGCACTTCGTGTACAAAACGGACAATCTCTTTCAAAGTATCAGGATTTCATCCGGAAACTCGTCTGTTACAAAGGGATTTCATTTTTTAAAACTTATTTGAACTCCTGACTTTTTGTGTGTTCGAAATGCACCATTCAAAGCCACATCATCATTTTTCAATCCTTTCTGACTTCATTTGTTATTTTTCATGCATTTACTAATTATTTTGAGCTATAAGACCCTAAAATTGAAAAGCATTTCAAATGAACTCTGAAAAGGTTGAAAGTTTGGCATGATATCATCATTTCATCCACATAGCATGTGCAAGAAAGTTGAGAGGGTTACTGCATAAACTGGATGCACTTCGTGTACAAAACGGACAATTTCTTTCAAAGTATCAGGATTTCATCCGGAAACTCGTCTGTTACAAAGGGATTTCATTTTTTAAAACTTATTTGAACTCCTGACTTTTTGTGTGTTCGAAATGCACCATTCAAAGCCACATCATCATTTTTCAATCCTTTCTGACTTCATTTGTTATTTTTCATGCATTTACTAATTATTTTGAGCTATAAGACCCTAAAATTGAAAAGCATTTCAAATGAACTCTGAAAAGGTTGAAAGTTTGGAATGATATCATCATTTCATCCACATAGCATGTGCAAGAAAGTTGAGAGGGTTACGGCATAAACTGGATGCACTTCGTGTACAAAACGGACAATCTCTTTCAAAGTATCAGGATTTCATCCGGAAACTCGTCTGTTACAAAGGGAATTCATTTTTTAAAACTTATTTGAACTCCTGACTTTTTGTGTGTTCCAAATGCACCATTCAAAGCCACATCATTATTTTTCAATCCTTTCTGACTTCATTTGTTATTTTTCATGCATTTACTAATTATTTTGAGCTATAAGACCCTAAAATTGAAAAGCATTTCAAATGAACTCTGAAAAGGTTGAAAGTTTGGCATGATATCATCATTTCATCCACATAGCATGTGCAAGAAAGTTGAGAGGGTTACTGCATAAACTGGATGCACTTCGTGTACAAAACGGACAATCTCTTTCAAAGTATCAGGATTTCATCCGGAAACTCGTCTGTTACAAAGGGATTTCATTTTTTAAAACTTATTTGAACTCCTGACTTTTTGTGTGTTCGAAATGCACCATTCAAAGCCACATCATCATTTTTCAATCCTTTCTGACTTCATTTGTTATTTTTCATGCATTTACTAATTATTTTGAGCTATAAGACCCTAAAATTGAAAAGCATTTCAAATGAACTCTGAAAAGGTTGAAAGTTTGGCATGATATCATCATTTCATCCACATAGCATGTGCAAGAAAGTTGAGAGGGTTACGGCATAAACTGGATGCACTTCGTGTACAAAACGGACAATCTCTTTCAAAGTATCAGGATTTCATCCGGAAACTCGTCTGTTACAAAGGGATTTCATTTTTTAAAACTTATTTGAACTCCTGACTTTTTGTGTGTTCGAAATGCACCATTCAAAGCCACATCATCATTTTTCAATCCTTTCTGACTTCATTTGTTATTTTTCATGCATTTACTAATTATTTTGAGCTATAAGACCCTAAAATTGAAAAGCATTTCAAATGAACTCTGAAAAGGTTGAAAGTTTGGCATGATATCATCATTTCATCCACATAGCATGTGCAAGAAAGTTGAGAGGGTTACTGCATAAACTGGATGCACTTCGTGTACAAAACGGACAATTTCTTTCAAAGTATCAGGATTTCATCCGGAAACTCGTCTGTTACAAAGGGATTTCATTTTTTAAAACTTATTTGAACTCCTGACTTTTTGTGTGTTCGAAATGCACCATTCAAAGCCACATCATCATTTTTCAATCCTTTCTGACTTCATTTGTTATTTTTCATGCATTTACTAATTATTTTGAGCTATAAGACCCTAAAATTGAAAAGCATTTCAAATGAACTCTGAAAAGGTTGAAAGTTTGGAATGATATCATCATTTCATCCACATCGCATGTGCAAGAAAGTTGAGAGGGTTACGGCATAAACTGGATGCACTTCGTGTACAAAACGGACAATCTCTTTCAAAGTATCAGGATTTCATCCGGAAACTCGTCTGTTACAAAGGGATTTCATTTTTTAAAACTTATTTGAACTCCTGACTTTTTGTGTGTTCCAAATGCACCATTCAAAGCCACATCATTATTTTTCAATCCTTTCTGACTTCATTTGTTATTTTTCATGCATTTACTAATTATTTTGAGCTATAAGACCCTAAAATTGAAAAGCATTTCAAATGAACTCTGAAAAGGTTGAAAGTTTGGCATGATATCATCATTTCATCCACATAGCATGTGCAAGAAAGTTGAGAGGGTTACTGCATAAACTGGATGCACTTCGTGTACAAAACGGACAATCTCTTTCAAAGTATCAGGATTTCATCCGGAAACTCGTCGTGTACAAAGGGATTTCATTTTTTAAAACTTATTTGAACTCCTGACTTTTTGTGTGTTCGAAATGCACCATTCAAAGCCACATCATCATTTTTCAATCCTTTCTGACTTCATTTGTTATTTTTCATGCATTTACTAATATTTTGAGCTATAAGACCCTAAAATTGAAAAGCATTTCAAATGAACTCTGAAAAGGTTGAAAGTTTGGCATGATATCATCATTTCATCCACATAGCATGTGCAAGAAGTTGAGGAAGGGTTACGGCATAAACTGGATGCACTTCGTGTACAAAACGGACAATCTCTTTCAAAGTATCAGGATTTCATCCGGAAACTCGTCTGTTACAAAGGGATTTCTTTTTTAAAACTTATTTGAACTCCTGACTTTTTGTGTGTTCCAAATGCACCATTCAAAGCCACATCATCATTTTTCAATCCTTTCTGACTTCATTTGTTATTTTTCATGCATTTACTAATTATTTTGAGCTATAAGACCCTAAAATTGAAAAGCATTTCAAATGAACTCTGAAAAGGTTGAAAGTTGGCATGATATCATCATTTCATCCACATAGCATGTGCAAGAAAGTTCTAGAGGGTTACGGCAAAAACTGATGCACTTCGTGTACAAAACGGACAATCTCTTTCAAAGTATCAGGATTTCATCCGGAAACTCGTCTGTTACAAAGGGATTTCATTTTTAAAACTTATTCGAACTCCTGACTTTTTGTGTGTTCGAAATGCACCATTCAAGCCACATCATCATTTTTCAATCCTTTCTGACTTCATTTGTTATTTTTCATGCATTTACTAATTATTTTGAGCTATAAGACCCTAAAATTGAAAAGCATTTCAATGAACTCTGAAAGGTTGAAAGTTTGGCATGATATCATCATTTCATCCACATAGCATGTGCAAGAAAGTTGAGAGGGTTACTGCATAAACTGGATGCACTTCGTGTACAAAACGGACAATTTCTTTCAAAGTATCAGGATTTCATCCGGAAACTCGTCTGTTACAAAGGGATTTTCATTTTTTAAAAACTTATTTGAACTCCTGACTTTTGTGTGTTCGAAATGCACCATTCAAAGCCACATCATCATTTTTCAATCCTTTCTGACTTCATTTGTTATTTTTCATGCATTTACTAATTATTTTGAGCTATAAGACCCTAAAATTGAAAAGCATTTCAAATGACCTCTGAAAAGGTTGAAAGTTTGGAATGATATCATCATTTCATCCACATAGCATGTGCAAGAAAGTTGAGAGGGTTACGGCATAAACTGGATGCACTTCGTGTACAAAACGGACAATCTCTTTCAAAGTATCAGGATTTCATCCGAAACTCGTCTGTTACAAAGGGATTTCATTTTTTAAAACTTATTTGAACTCCTGACTTTTTGTGTGTTCCAAATGCACCATTCAAAGCCACATCATTATTTTTCAATCCTTTCTGACTTCATTTGTTATTTTCATGCATTTACTAATTATTTTGAGCTATAAGACCCTAAAATTGAAAAGCATTTGAAATGAACTCTGAAAAGGTTGAAAGTTGGCATGATATCATCATTTCATCCACATAGCATGTGCAAGAAAGTTTAGAGGGTTACGGCAAAAACTGGATGCACTTCGTGTACAAACGGACAATCTCTTTCAAAGTATCAGGATTTCATCCGGAAACTCGTCTGTTACAAAGGGATTTCATTTTTTAAAACTTATTTGAACTCCTGAATTTTTGTGTGTTTGAAATGCACCATTCAAAGCCACATCATCATTTTCAATCCTTTCTGACTTCATTTGTTATTTTTCATGCATTTACTAATTATTTTGAGCTATAAGACCCTAAAATTGAAAAGCATTTCAAATGAAATCTGAAAAGGTTGAAAGTTTGGCATGATATCATCATTTCATCCACATAGCATGTGCAAGAAAGTTGAGAGGGTTACGGCATAAACTGGATGCACTTCGTGTACAAAACGGACAATCTCTTTCAAAGTATCAGGATTTCATCCGGAAACTCGTCTGTTACAAAGGGATTTCATTTTTTAAAACTTATTTGAACTCCTGAATTTTTGTGTGTTTGAAATGCACCATTCAAAGCCACATCATCATTTTTCAATCCTTTCTGACTTCATTTGTTATTTTTCATGCATTTACTAATTATTTTGAGCTATAAGACCCTAAAATTGAAAAGCATTTCAAATGAACTCTGAAAAGGTTGAAAGTTTGGCATGATATCATCATTTCATCCACATAGCATGTGCAAGAAGTTGAGAGGGTTACGGCATAAACTGGATGCACTTCGTGTACAAAACGGACAATCTCTTTCAAAGTATCAGGATTTCATCCGGAAACTCGTCTGTTACAAAGGGATTTCATTTTTTAAAACTTATTTGAACTCCTGACTTTTTGTGTGTTCGAAATGCACCATTCAAAGCCACATCATCATTTTTCAATCCTTTCTGACTTCATTTGTTATTTTTCATGCATTTACTAATTATTTTGAGCTATAAGACCCTAAAATTGAAAAGCATTTCAAATGAACTCTGAAAAGGTTGAAAGTTTGGCATGATATCATCATTTCATCCACATAGCATGTGCAAAAAGTTGAGAGGGTTACGGCAAAAACTGGATGCACTTCGTGTACAAAACGGTCATTCTCTTTCAAAGTATCAGGATTTCATCCGGAAACTCGTCTGTTACAAAGGGATTTCATTTTTTAAAACTTATTTGAACTCCTGACTTTTTGTGTGTTCAAAATGCACCATTCAAAGCCACATCATCATTTTTCAATCCTTTCTGACTTCATTTGTTATTTTTCATGCATTTACTAATTATTTTGAGCTATAAGACCCTAAAATTGAAAAGCATTTCAAATGAACTCTGAAAAGGTTGAAAGTTTGGCACGATATCATCATTTCATCCACATAGCATGTGCAAGAAAGTTGAGAGGGTTACGGCATAAACTGGATGCACTTCGTGTACAAAACGGACAATCTCTTTCAAAGTATCAGGATTTCATCCGGAAACTCGTCTGTTACAAAGGGATTTCATTTTTTAAAACTTATTTGAACTCCTGAATTTTTGTGTGTTTGAAATGCACCATTCAAAGCCACATCATCATTTTCAATCCTTTCTGACTTCATTTGTTATTTTCATGCATTTACTAATTATTTTGAGCTATAAGACCCTAAAATTGAAAAGCATTTCAAATGAACTCTGAAAAGGTTGAAAGTTTTGCATGATATCATCATTTCATCCACATAGCATGTGCAAGAAAGTTGAGAGGGTTACGGCATAAACTGGATGCACTTCGTGTACAAAACGGACAATCTCTTTCAAAGTATCAGGATTTCATCCGGAAACTCGTCTGTTACAAAGGGATTTCATTTTTTAAAACTTATTTGAACTCCTGACTTTTTGTGTGTTCAAAATGCACCATTCAAAGCCACATCATCATTTTTCAATCCTTTCTGACTTCATTTGTTATTTTTCATGCATTTACTAATTATTTTGAGCTATAAGACCCTAAAATGAAAAGCATTTCAAATGAACTCTGAAAAGGTTGAAAGTTGGCATGATATCATCATTTCATCCACATAGCATGTGCAAGAAAGTTGAGAGGGTTACGGCATAAACTGGATGCACTTCGTGTACAAAACGGACAATCTCTTTCAAAGTATCAGGATTTCATCCGGAAACTCGTCTGTTACAAAGGGATTTCATTTTTTAAAACTTATTTGAACTCCTGACTTTTTGTGTGTTCAAAATGCACCATTCAAAGCCACATCATCAGTTTTCAATCCTTTCTGACTTCATTTGTTATTTTTCATGCATTTACTAATTATTTTGAGCTATAAGACCCTAAAATTGAAAAGCATTTCAAATGAACTCTGAAAAGGTTGAAAGTTGGCATGATATCATCATTTCATCCACATAGCATGTGCAAGAAAGTTTAGAGGGTTACGGCAAAAACTGGATGCACTTCGTGTACAAAACGGACAATCTCTTTCAAAGTATCAGGATTTCATCCGGAAACTCGTCTGTTACAAAGGGATTTCATTTTTAAAACTTATTTGAACTCCTGACTTTTTGTGTGTTCGAAATGCACCATTCAAAGCCACATCATCATTTTTCAATCCTTTCTGACTTCATTTGTTATTTTTCATGCATTTACTAATTATTTTGAGCTATAAGACCCTAAAATTGAAAAGCATTTCAATGAACCCTGAAAAGGTTGAAAGTTGGCATGATATCATCATTTCATCCACATAGCATGTGCAAGAAAGTTGAGAGGGTTACGGCAAAAACTGGATGCACTTCGTGTACAAAACGGTCAATCTCTATCAAAGTATCAGGATTTTATCCGGAAACTCGTCTGTTACAAAGGGATTTCATTTTTTAAAACTTATTTGAACTCCTGACTTTGTGTGTGTTCGAAATGCACCATTCAAAGCCACATCATCATTTTTCAATCCTTTCTGACTTCATTTGTTATTTTTCATGCATTTACTAATTATTTTGAGCTATAAGACCCTAAAATTGAAAAGCATTTCAAATGAACCCTGAAAAGGTTGAAAGTTTGGCATGATATCATCATTTCATCCACATAGCATGTGCAAGAAAGTTGAGAGGGTTACGGCATAAACTGGATGCACTTCGTGTACAAAACGGGACAATCTCTTTCAAAGTATCAGGATTTCATCCGGAAACTCGTCTGTTACTAAGGGATTTCATTTTTTAAAACTTATTTACACTCCTGACTTTTTGTGTGTTCGAAATGCACCATTCAAGCCACATCATCATTTTTCAATCCTTTCTTGACTTCATTTGTTATTTTTCATGCATTTCTAATTATTTGAGCTATAAGACCCTAAAATTGAAAAGCATTTCAAATGAACCCCGAAAAGGTTGAAAGTTGGCATGATATCATCATTTCATCCACATAGCATGCGCAAGAAAGTTGAGAGGGTTACGGCAAAAACTGGATGCACTTCGTGTACAAAACGGTCAATCTCTATCAAAGTATCAGGATTTTATCCGGAAACTCGTCTGTTACAAAGGGATTTCATTTTTTAAAACTTATTTGAACTCCTGACTTTGTGTGTGTTCGAAATGCACCATTCAAAGCCACATCATCATTTTTCAATCCTTTCTGACTCATTTGTTATTTTTCATGCATTTACTAATTATTTGAGCTATAAGACCCTAAAATTGAAAAGCATTTTCAAATGAACTCAGAAAAGGTTGAAAGTTGGCATGATATCATCATTTCATCCACATAGCTGTGCAAGAAAGTTGAGAGGGTTACGGCAAAAACTGGATGCACTTCGTGTACCAAACGGTCAATCTCTTTCAAAGTATCAGGATTTCATCCGGAAACTCGTCTGTTACAAAGGGATTTCATTTTTTAAAACTTATTTGAACTCCTGACTTTTTGTGTGTTCGAAATGCACCATTCAAAGACACATCATCATTTTTAATCCTTTCTGACTTCATTTGTTATTTTTCATGCATTTACTAATT
Source organism: Aegilops tauschii subsp. strangulata (assembly GCF_002575655.3). Lineage (NCBI taxonomy): Eukaryota > Viridiplantae > Streptophyta > Magnoliopsida > Poales > Poaceae > Aegilops > Aegilops tauschii. Next base: position 27,501 of record NW_027332554.1, read on the forward strand.
ATTTTGAGCTATAAGACCCTATAATTGAAAAGCATTTCAAATGAACTCTGAAAGGTTGAAAGTTGGCATGATATCATCATTTCATCCACATAGCATGTGCAAGAAAGTTGAGAGGGTTACGGCAAAAACTGGATGCACTTCGTGTACAAAAGGGTCAATCTCTTCAAAGTATCAGGATTTCATCCGGAAACTCGTCTGTTAGAAAGGGATTTCATTTTTAAAAACTTATTTGAACTCCTGGACTTTGTGTGTGTTCGAAATGCACCATTCAAAGCCACATCATCATTTTTCAATCCTTTCTGACTTCATTTGTTATTTTTTCATGCATTTACTAATTATTTTGAGCTATAAGACCCTAAAATTGAAAAGGCATTTCAAATGAACTCTGAAAAGGTTGAAAGTTGGCATGATATCATCATTTCATCCATCATTAGCATGTGCAAGAAAGTTTAGAGGGTTACGGCAAAAAACTGGATGCACTTCGTGTACAAAACGGACAATCTCTTTCAAAGTATCAGGATTTCATCCGGAAACTCGTCTGTTACAAAGGGATTTCATTTTTTAAAACTTATTTGAACTCCTGACTTTTTGTGTGTTCGAATGCACCATTCAAAGCCACATCATCATTTTTCAATCCTTTCTGACTTCATTGTTATTTTTCATGCATTTACTAATTATTTTGAGCTATAAGACCCTAAAATTGAAAAGCATTTCAAATGAACTCGAAAAGGTTGAAAGTTGGCATGATATCATCATTTCATCCACATAGCATGTGCAAGAAAGTTGAGAGGGTTACGGCAAAAACTGGATGCACTTCGTAAGGTACAAAAATGGACAATCTCTTTCAAAGTATCAGGATTTCATCCGGAAACTCGTCTGTTACAAAGGGATTTCATTTTTTAAAACTTATTTGAACTCCTGACTTTTTGTGTGTTCGAAATGCACCATTCAAAAGCCACATCATCATTTTTCAATCCTTTCTGACTTCATTTGTTATTTTTCATGCATTTACTAATTATTTTGAGCTATAAGACCCTAAAATTGAAAAGCATTTCAAATGAACCCTGAAAAGGTTGAAAGTTGGCATGATATCATCATTTCATCCACATAGCATGTGCAAGAAAGTTGAGAGGGTTACGGCAAAAACTGGATGCACTTCGTGTACAAAACGGTCAATCTCTATCAAGTATCAGGATTTTATCCGGAAACTCGTCTGTTACAAAGGGATTTCAATTTTTAAAAACTTAATTTGAACTCCTGACTTTGTGTGTGTTCGAAAATGCACCATTTCAAAGCCACATCATCATTTTTCAATCCTTTCTGACTTCATTTGTTATTTTTCATGCATTTACTAATAATTTTGAGCTATAAGACCCTAAAATTGAAAAGCATTTCAAATGAACTCTGAAAAGGTTGAAAGTTTGGCATGATATCATCATTTCATCCACATAGCATGTGCAAGAAAGTTGAGAGGTTACGGCATAAACTGATGCACTTCGTGTACAAAACGGACAATCTCTTTCAAAGTA